>NC_056580.1:5002789-5024446 GCF_018340385.1 Cyprinus carpio
GCTATTATAGTGAAAGGTAAGCCTTAAAAATTGCAATTTTAGTGGCACAAGTAAAGCAAATAATTACCTTAGCCTTTGTCTAATTTCATATCAGATGACCTGCTTCACTATATATGTCAGAGGCGTAGGCGAGGTGAACATTTGGCCAAAGTGGTCACCTCACCAGAGGAATCAAATTATGTTTTTGTTAGCCTTCATGCCAGTGATCAGGGGGGTCTTTGTGGCATGGAAAAGACTTGAGATGCCATCAGTTCCAGATACTACTGGCCTGGCATGATAGAGGGCATCTGCAAATGGGTGAGTTTTATTCTTGCCTACTTGTGGCTCATTATTTTAAAGTTAAATCACCAAATCACTAGAACGTACTTAACACAGAAAATTAAATTTTGTAGATATCCCAGTGCCTGAATGCCAGGTCAGAAGGTCTACATTGAAGGAGAAGAAGGCCTACATCCCGATAGAGGTGAGTATATCCAATGATAGAACTGTTCCAAAAATTTGATAAAATGCATATTGTCCTTCTATACACCATATTTTTTCCAAGATCACAGAGCCTCTGGAACTGGTGGGAATGGATTTGGTTGGGAAATTGACTCCAACCAAGCAGGGGAATCAATACATTTGTGTTATGATTAATTAGTTTACTAAGTGGACAGAGGACTACCCACTAAAATCAAAAAGTGCAAGGGAAGTGTCTGACTGCATTTTAGATTTTTTCTATAAATTTGGAGCTCCAAAAAGAATTTTGACAGATCAAGGCAAAGAGTTTGTCAAGAAGGTAACATCTTTGTCACCTAATGTGCTTTGATTCTAAAAATAAAAAAAGCCAATTCTCATTTTTCAGTATACTGTACACTTATTTTAACAGATTAATTTTGACCTTTGTCAGAGGTTGGGTATTAAAAGGAGCTTGTGCTCTCCATACCAACCTCAAACCAATGGTCTTGTGGAGAAAATGAATGGAACCATCCAAAGGTATGATGCTGACCTGGATTGTTTATAGCTGCATAACCTTAACAGATATTGTATAACAGGGATAACAAAATTTACCTTTCAGAGTTCTAACAAAGTTGGTGGGTTCAAATGCCGAGAGCTGGGACACACACCTGAATGCAACCTTATTTGCACTTAGGACCAAAAAGCAGCTCACAACGCAGTTCTCTCCTTACTATTGTGGTGGCTTCTGCCATGTCTAGAAGAATCACTCTCGAAGTCTTGGGGTTTTGATGCCAGAATTTAGATTTTATTATCACGAGACAATAAAACCGAGAAAGCTCTGCAGAGTCTGTCGAGTCTGTGTCGGTTCTCTATTTTATACAGTGCTTCCGAAGGCGTGCCCATGTTCAATACATTTCATACACAGGGTTCTGTTTATCAACTCTTTTACCTTTTTTGGCTGTCTCCAGCTTTTAGGATGTAGAATTTATTTTACGTGAAACGAGGAGGCCTAATCATATATTTTGTCCTATGTCAAAACAGGACATGCAACTTTACCATATACTGTATTTTTGTAATGTCTGCACCAAGGAGGTCTCATCATATATTTTGTCTAATATCCAAATAGAGTGTGCAGCTACACCATATACTGTACCCCTGCACTGTCTGCACATTCCATTCTCATGCAGGCATTTACACACACAGCCAAATACATGATTATAATAGTAGAATAACTTGATTCATAAATGGCTAGATTCACATTGATTATACTTGATTAGTTCACATATTGACCAATAAAAATCTTCTTCACTATCTCATGTTTGGTCGGGAGCCAAGATATGCTTCAGAAGTTCCCGATAACTATGAGGTGGGTTCTTAAATATCAGATACATCTACTGAATCTTTAACTGTGGATAAAACTAATATTAGGAATGTCTGTGTTTTGTATCTTTCAGGTAAATGATGAAATGGTGGAGAGAACTGTGGCTTCGGAAGCCTTGACTACTAGCCTTCAAGACTATGGAATTACATTTGCTTCTTTAAAAATGAATGAAACTTTATAAAACTGAACGTAACTTTTTCAGAAACTATCAAAAATATGCCATTACAAAAGAAGAAAAACACAATGAAAATGAACAAAAATGAACTCAGTCACACAAATTTAACAGGCTCTTCAAATATGCTTCATTCTTTGTTAATGTTTTTCAAAGATTCGTTTTCGCTAATCGTGGATTCTGAATGCATTGCCACAGATTTTGCTTACGCTTCGCAGCTTTTCGTTTGGTTTTTTGACACAAACCTCTCGTGGGGGCGGGCTTAACAGTGATATATATTCTATATATTCTATGTAAAATGTTTCCCTGAAATTCTGCAATAAATAACATTAAATTTTTCTTCTTATTCCTGTCACGACCCGCACACAGACAGGTAGATCCATTTGCAGTGTTTTATTGGGATAATCCAAAACTCATAATCCAGCCAGGCAACGGTCAAAATCCAGGTAATCAGTCCAAAACAAGAAACACGAACAAAGCAAGGAAACACAAAACCAGGGTGACATTAAACAAGGACTCCGTGACACAGACAGAAACAAACCAGGTATATATAGACAGGTGATTACAATACTAACGGGGAATTGGCTGAGTGCAATGATTAATGACCAGGGACAGCTGAGTGCAATGAGCAGTGATGAAACAGACAAGACTATGGGAAATGCAGTTCTGAAGTGGGGTGACGATAATGGGAAGTGAGACCTGTAGTGGGACACCCAGGGATACACAGACCAGACACTGTGACATTACCCCCCCTCTAAGGAGCAGCTTTCCAGATGCTCCCCAGAACAAAACACCAAAAACAAAACAACGAGACCAGGAGGGAGGTGGACTGGCTGAGGCAGAACAGGGGGAGGGGATGGCGGGCCAGGGCCGTGTAGGGGAACTGAACTGGGACCGGCAGCGATGGCTCCCCTGGCAGCCCAGGTGGCTCGGTCAGATCAGGGGGCCATGGTGGACCCGAAAGTTCAGGGGACCACGAGGGACCAGGCAGTTCAGGTGGCCACGGTGGACCCGAAAGTTCAGGGGACCACGAGGGGGCCAGGCAGTTCAGGTGGCCACGGTGGATCAGTCCATTCTCGTTGTGCAGACGGCCAGGGAGGAATTCGCCATTTGAGTGGCCCGAACGGAACCTGCCATTCGGGGAGCCAGTGAGGAGCAGACTGTGGCGATGGCCAGGTCACGGCATTGGACACCGCCTCGGGAACGGTCTTGGACAAGGGCACCGCCTCGGGAACAGCCTTGGACACGGGTATCGCCTCGGGAACGACCTCGGGCTCGAGCACCGCCTCGGGAGCGGCCTCAGGAACGGCATGGGACAAGGACACCGCCTCGGGAACGGCCCTGGACACGGGCATCACCTCGGAACCGCCTGGGGCACCGCCTCGGCCTCCGGAACGGCATCGGGCACCGCCTCGGCCTCCGGAACCGCATCGGCCTCCGGAACCATCTCGGGCACCGCCTCGACCTGCGGAACGGCATCGGGCACCGCCTCGACCTGCGGAACGGCATCGGGCACCGCCTCGACCTCCGGAACGGCATCGGGCACCGCCTCGACCTCCGGAACGGCATCGGGCACCGCATCGGGCACCGCCTCGACCTCCGGAACGGCATCGGGCACCGCCTCGACCTCCGGAACGGCATCTGGCACCGCCTCGGCATCGGGCACAGCCTCGGGCTCCGCCTCGGCATCGGGCACAGCCTCGACCTGCGGAACAGCATCGGTCACTGCAACGGCATCGGGCACCGCCTCGGCATCGGGAACCACATCGGGCACCGCCTCGACCTGCGGAACAGCATCGGTCACTGCCTCGGCATCGGGAACAACATCGGGCACCGCTTCGGCATCAGGCACCGCCTCGGGAACCTTGGGCACGTCCACCTGGACGACAGCGGCCTGCTCGGGATCGTCCTCCTGGACGGTAGCGGCCTGCTCGGGAACGTCCTCCTGGACGGCAGTGGCCTGCTCGGGAACGTCCTCCTGGGTGGCAGCGGCCTGCTCGGGAACGTCCTCCTGGACGGCAGCGGCCTGCTCGGGAACGTCCTCCGGGCTTTGAGGAACGGCTGACGCCTGTCTCCTCCTCCTGCGACCTCTATGATGGCGTGCCGGTGGCTCCTTGACGGAAGACTCAGGCGTTGAGTCAGCCATCTTGTCTGCCAACACCGGTGTAGATTCGGCCATCTTGTGCTGTGGCGCTGGGCTGGCGGCCCTCTCGTGCTGTGGCGCTGGGCTGGCGGCCATCTTGTGCTGTGGCGCTGGGCTGGCGGCCATCTTGTCTGGAGACTCAGGTGTGGTTGCTGCATCCCACTGAGCACGATGGCGCAGGTAATGGGTAAACCCCCAAAAGTCCAGGATCTCCAACCCCTTCATCTCCCATTGAGGCAAAGGGTCATCCAGGCAATCATTAAACAAGGCCTTCAGTGCTGCATCGTTATAACCTAACCCGACTGCCAAGGTCCAAAACAATTGCGCCAGGCCCCCCACCTCACTCCCCCTTTGACGAAGGGTGGTTAAGTTTAGGAATCTCCCCCTCTGTTCCTCCATGGTGGCTGGGGAACAGATTCGAAATCCCACACCGCTGGATCTAGGCATGACGGAGTCCTTCTGTCACGACCCGCACACAGACAGGTAGATCCATTTGCAGTGTTTTATTGGGATAATCCAAAACTCATAATCCAGCCAGGCAACGGTCAAAATCCAGGTAATCAGTCCAAAACAAGAAACACGAACAAAGCAAGGAAACACACAAAACCAGGGTGACATTAAACAAGGACTCCGTGACACAGACAGAAACAAACCAGGTATATATAGACAGGTGATTACAATATACTAACGGGGAATTGGCTGAGTGCAATGATTAATGACCAGGGACAGCTGAGTGCAATGAGCAGTGATGAAACAGACAAGACTATGGGAAATGCAGTTCTGAAGTGGGGTGACGATAATGGGAAGTGAGACCTCTAGTGGACACCCAGGGATACACAGACCAGACACTGTGACAGTTCCACAGTCGCCAACTGATGCCTCAGGAAGGTGTAAGTATTTTTTTTTTTAAGTTGATTAAATAAATTGAACTGTGTGAGTATATATGTATATTTTTACCAGCATATATATCCATTTTAAAAAATATAAGAGAAGTGCATATTTGATAAAATCCACAAATATTTTGGAAAAAATACAAATTACAAACCAAAAATTTGGAAACATTACTATTTTTAATGTTTTTAAAAGAAGTCTCTTCTGCTCATCAAGCCTGCATTTATTTGATCAAAAAATACAGAAAAAACAGTAATATTGTGAAATATTATTACAACTTAAAATAATAGTTTTCTATTTGAATATACTTTAAAAAAAATAATTTATTCCTGTGATGCAAAGCTGAATTTTCAGCATCATTACTCCAGCCTTCAGTGTCACATGTAACATCCAGTCTATCACATGATCATTTAGAAGTCATTCTAATATTCTGATTTATTATGAGTGTTGGAAACAGTTCTGCTGTCTAATACATTTGATGAATAAAAGGTTAAAAAGAACTGCATTTATTCAAAATAAAAAAAAAAATTCTAATAATATATATTCTAATAATATATTTTCTTTACTATCACTTTTTATCAATTTAACACATCCTTGCTGAATAAAAGTATTGATTTTATTTAAAAGAAAGAAAGAAAAAAAAATTACTGACCCCAAATTACTGACCAGGAGTGTATATTGTTATTACAAAATATAAATCATAGCTTCTTTTTTTTTAATTTTTTTTTTTTTACTTTTTATTCATCAAAGTATCCTAAAAAAGTATCACATGTTCTGAAAAAAATATTAAGCAGCAGAACTGTTTCCAACTTTGATAATGAATCATCATATTAGAATGATTTCTAAAGCATCATGTGATAATGATCCTAAAAATTCAGCTTTGCATCACAGAAATAAATCATAATTTAAAGTATAGTAAATTTAAAAACAATTATTTTAAGTTGTAATAATATTTCACAATATTATTGTTTTTTCTGTATTTTTGATCAAATAAATGCAGGCTTGATGAGCAGAAGAAACTTCTTTCAAAAACATTAAAAATAGTAATGTTTCCAAACTTTTGGTCTGTACTGTATATATATATATATATATATATATATATATATATATATATTATATATATATATTATATATATATATATATATATATAATATTTTTTTTTTTAGTGGTAGAGGCTATCTGGGCTGGGAAAAAAACAGGGTTTTGTGGAGCAAGATGGGGCCCTATAAAAAAATTTCTAGAAATTTGAGGTATCATCTTGCACCTGGGAAAGAGCTAGAAACTGAGGTAGGTTATTGTTTTCTTATTAGCAAAAGGGTTTGTATTGCTAGAAGTATACATAAAGATGACAACTAATATGCTATTGTTTTTAGATAATAAATGCCTACCTCACCAGTTTGGTGAAACAGCACACCACAGACTCCAAAAGAGGCTTTGTAATAGACTCATATCAAATGGCCTCCATGTGGCAAGGAAGTCAAAAAGGACTGAGGAAGGTAAGCAACCTATCTTGCTTTACTGACCATGTGAAAAGGTCTATATCTTGACAGACACCTGCTTTTTTGTAGCTGGATCCACTGGAATATGACTTGCTAGTTGGAGCCTTGTGTGTAAACCACCACTGGACACTCATTGTAAGTTCCTCAGAGCATCCTAAGATCCACTATTCCTTATTATGATCAATCTTTTTTTTTTTTTCTTTTTTTTTTTTTTTTTTTTTTTACATTATGTGGTATTGCTTTGTCAAGGTTGATTATCCATTGGAAAAGCGATCCCTCTACATGGACCCATTTAGGGCAAACTCAGTGGATATAGGAAAATGCAGAGATGTAACTAGGTGAGTGCAGATAAGGCAAGTTTTTTTTTGATATTTGATTAGAGAATTCATGTAAATTAATGATTTTCATCCAATTTAGAGCCTTCATGAGACAGAGGGGTGTCAATGCTTCACGGTGGACATGTGCTACGATAGGGCATCCACTTCAGATGGATGGCACATCTTGTGGGGCTTTGGTGTGCAAGGTAAGTTTAACTGCACATACTTTTTTTCTGAGCTATATCCTTTTATATTGTGAAAAACACTTTTCTACTAACAGCTAGATTAAAGTGTGCTTTTAAATAAGCCTGCAATTTTTCAAATTAATGAGCAGGACATAATTGCTATAAGAATGGAAATAGCCAAAAGGCGCCTTAATTTATTTATATTTTTTGGCCTTTGAGTGCACAGCTATTCTGTACATTAATTCAACAATTACATTCTTACACAGATGACTTGTCACAGCTCTGTAGGGCTTGTGGAGAACATTCTACACATGAGCAGTTGGTAAGTTTAACCAAAAATGAGGATGTTTCAACACATGCCTTAATATGTAGACAACACTTTCCCTCAACGTTTCCTTCACCAGATTCAGTGTAGCACATGTGACCTATGGTTTCACTGGAACTGTGTTGGTCAGCCTCCCATTGAGGAAGATTTCTTTTGTCCTGCTTGTGTTTAGGTGTGTGTGCGTGTGTGTGTGTGTGTGTGTGTGTGTGTGTGTGTGGTAAAGCTGTGAAAGTGATAGTGGACGCAGTTAACATGTTTATAAAGTAATGTTTATACGCAGCATTTCAGCTAGCATAATCTTATACCTTACACTTCATTCAAATCAAGTCACGTTTCCAAAGTAATGCTACGATTACTATTATTATTGGGAGATTTTAATATACACGTGTGCTGCCCAGGTCGACCCTTGGTCAGTGAGTTCTGTAATATTTTGGAATCTTTTAGTTTTATGCAAAATATAAATGGAGCAACTCACGTTCATGGTCACACTCTGGACCTTATTTTGTCAAATGGTGTTGATGCAGAAGATGTAAACATAGAAGATGTCTCCTTCTCTGATCATAGCCCTATTGTTTTTAATGTCCATGCTGAGAATTCTGCAGTTATGGGAAAACATTTGGGCTATTACTCTCGTTGTTTAAATTCATCTATTCCTCCTCAGTTTAGTGAAATCTATCATGCTAACGCTGTTGAAGGATCTATTTTGAATGCTGTTGAGTCTTCCATTGAGCCTGATAAACTGACTTCTCTTCTATATACAAATTGTTCTAATATTTTAGATGTTATTGCACCTTTTAAGTTAAAGTCACCCAGGCAGAAATCTTATTATTGGCTCGAAGACAATGCTCGCTCTCTTAGGCGGGCATGTCGTCAAGCGGAGAGGAAATGGAAACAGGATTCGTTAACTGTGTCTTGTGAGTTTTTCAAAGAATGTCTGTTTTAACTTTCAGAAAGCTGGCAAAATCAGCTAGGTCTAAGTATTTTCAGATTTGATTAATACACACTCTCATAGACCTAAAATTCTGTTTTCCACGATTAATTCAATAATCAATCCAGGTTGTCAGTTTCATGTGGAACCCTCAACTGAACGTTGTGAAAGATTTTTACAGTTTTTTTCAGATAAAGTGTTAGCTATTCACTCCTCTTTTACCTTGCAGTCATCAGATCTGTCACTGTTTTTGCTGGCAAGTCCGCCTTCCTTTTCTTGTTTTCAAAATGTTTCTTTGAGGGAACTCTGTGATTTGGTCAATAAGTTGAAGAAAACTGCCTCTTCACTTGATGTCATTCCTTCTGAGATTATTAAGGCCTCTTTTTCTGAAATCGGGACTTCCATTCAGTCATTGATTAACTCTTCTCTAATTGCTGGGGTAGTCCCAAAATGTTTTAAGCATGCTGTAGTTCAACCTTTGCTTAAGAAACAGGGTTTGGAGGAAAATTGCCTTTATAATTATCGGCCTGTCTCTAAGCTTTCATTTTTATCAAAACTTTTAGAAAAATTTGTATATTCACAATTTATTTCCCTTTGAAATGCAGCTAAATTAACAGAACCTCTCCAATCTGGTTTCTCTGCCCATCATAGCACTGAGTCTGCTTTGCTTAAAGTATTCAGTGCTTTTGATACAGTTGATCATGATATTCTTCTCTGCCGGTTAGAAAATTTGTTTGGTATTGGGGGTTATTGCTTTGCAGTGGTTTAATTCATATCTTAGAGACAGGTCTTTTTCTGTTGAGTTAGGTAAGTTTTCTTCATCTGTTGCTCCTATTATCTGTGGAGTGCCTCAAGGATCCATTTTAGGGCCACTCCTTTTTAATTTATATATGCAACCTTTGGGAGATATTATTAGGAGACACAATGTTTCATTTCATTTATATGCTGATGATACCCAGTTATACATACCATTGAAAGCTGGCAATACCATTCAAACCCTTATTGGCCTGCCTAGGGGACATCAAGAAATGGCTTTCCAATAGCTTTCTAAGACTTCATGAAAATAAAACGAAAGTAATTGTCTTTGGCTCCCCTAAGTTGAGAAGTGGTCTCATAAATGAGCTTGGCAAGCATTTCCCCTCAGTCTCCTCCCAGGTCAGAAATCTTGGTGTCATTTTGGACTCTGAACTTTGCTTAACTAAACAAATTAATACAGTTGTCAAGAACAGTTTTTATCAGTTATGGATCATCTCGAGACTAAAATTATTTTTAACTTTTAATGACCTGGAGAAAGTCATTCATGCTTTTATTACCTCCCGCCTTGACTACTGCAATTCATTATATTTGGGTCTTCCTCAGTCATCCATTGCACGCTTGCAGATGGTACACAATGCTGCTGCAAGGCTGTTGACTGGGGCACAGATCACATTACACCAGTTTTTTAGCCTCTCTTCATTGGCTTCCTGTCTATTTTAGAATTCAGTTTAAAATTTTGTTGTTTGTTTTTGAAGCTCTTAATGGTCAAGCCCCATCTTATCTCTCAGATCATCTTATTCCTTTTTCATCCTCCAGATCTCTAAGATCTTCTGATAGAGCTCTTTTAGTTGTCCCTCGTTCACGCCTAAAAACAAAGGGTGATAGGGCTTTTTCTATTGCGGCCCCCCGTCTCTGGAACCAACTTCCACTGGACATTCGCCTTGCACCTTCTATCACAACTTTTAAAATGAAGTTGAAAACATATCTTTACTCCCAGGCATTTTAAATTGGATTTTATCTATGTTCCATTGTTTTACTGTATCATCTGTTTTGTTTATTTTATGTTTATCTTTGACTTTGTTCAGCGGTTTGGTCAGCTTTGCTGTGATAAATGTGCTATATAAATAAACTTTACTTACTTACTTACTTACTTACTACGAGAAAATAAGGGCAACGTGGAAACAACGTTAAGTTACATTCATGTAATGAGACACCAGCAGTCTCTAAAGAACATGTACCATGCTTTTACAACGGTAAATATAAGTTAACGATAGCGTTTAGAATTAAACCCAAAAAACAGCTCACAAACACCGGAATTTAGCTCTTGTTGTGTTCTAATGGGTGGATTGTATGCAATTGCTGGAATGTTTTAATTTAGAAGGCCTTAAAACAGGTGCAAATGGTATATTTTTGTGAGCAGGACTGCACACACTGAAGGCTGCGGTGACAGTTCTCTCGTCTTTCTGACACTGTTCTCTAGCCAGACAGTCATTATTAATGAGCCCTGACCCGGGTAATAATCAGATATGTTGGTTCAGCTTGTCAGTGTAAATTAAAAAGTACGTATTTATTTGTATTTCTAACCGATTTTAAAGAATGATTATACCGAATATCAATATAACATTTTAAATCATATACTTTAAACAGTATTCAAAAAAAATTCAAGATTCAAGATTTTTTATTCATCACATACAGGATTATATAGAGAATATATAACCAGCAGTGAAATGTGAGTCAGGTCCGCTCCATGGACAGTGCATTTATTAAAGAATACAACACAGAGGAAAATAAAAAATAAATATAGGTATAAAAAGAAAAAAATAAACAATAAAAATATAAGAATAAAATATAATTAAAAATGTATACTGTAGAATTAAATATGGAATAGAAAATAAAATATGCATGAAAGTGTACTGTAGTCTTAAATATTAAGAGACACAGGAATGTACAAGAGGCGAATGTGTAAACAGGTTATGACACTGTTAATATGTCAATGTGAGGTAGAGAATGATGAATATCTTACTGATAAATTGAATATTAAGTGGAGACATGACGATGTTAAGAGGCTGGTTTTGAGTTTAGGAGCCTGATGGCCTGGGGAAAGAAACTCCTCCTAAGTCTCTCAGTTTTTGCCATCAGGCTACGGAAGCACTTACCAGATGGCAGCAAACTGAAAAGACAGTTACTAGGGTGGTTGGAGTCCTTGATGATTTTAACAGTTCACATTTAACATATACAAAAAAAATTCATCAATATCTGTAGTATATCTTTAACAAAATAACAAATGTCAAAATATTCGAAATAAATAACCTTCAATCATGTAACAAAGACAGACTAAAAATACATTTATAACTCATTTATAAATCTCAATCTCATTTGTACACTCCATTTTTATTACTTTGTGATTTGTGTGTTCAATTTTGATTTTTATTGGGACCATGTTTATGAACTCATTACAGCTTCCGCTGTAGACATGCGAGGGTAGTGTATACTCCTCAAAGTCAGATGACAGGAGAACAAGGTCATCTTCCATCTGTGACATGGCAATGAACTCCACAATGTCTTCTTTGACCTTGCTCTCTGCTACCTGCAAGTAAACACAACATTAACAGACGTCATACCTTCTCAGTCACTAATCAAGAAATTTAACAAACAAAAGAGTACATTTGACAATGACCACATTAACTGTACATAAAGTCATACTTTTTACTTCTGTTAAGCCCACAAGATGCCCTTTGGAACATTCTCAGATCATACTGGGATAACATGGATCATCAGCTTTTTAAAACTACTTTTTGTTCATGCTAGTTTTATTGTATGATTGCACCCAAAATGACATTTACTTTTGCTTAAATTAAATAAATAAGTAAATAAATAAATAAATAAATAAAGTTCCCTTCATTTAAATGGCAGGAGAAATTATGACTGTGAAAGTGACGTGACATACAGCCAAGTATGGTAACCCATACTCGGAATTCGTGCTCTGCTTTTTAACCCATCCAAAGTGCACACACACAGAGCAGTGAACACACACACACCATGAACACACACCCGGAGCAGTGGGCAGCCATTTATGCTGCGGCGCCTGGGGAGCAGTTGGGGGTTCAGTGCCTTGCTCAAGGGCACCTAAGTCGTGGTATTGAGGGTGGAGAGAGTGCTGTACATTTACTCCCCCCACCTACAATTCCTGCCGGCCCGAGACTCGAACTCACAACCCTTGGATTGCAAGTCCGACTCTCTAACCAGAGACATTTGTAGACATTTGTAAGCACTACAGAAAAAAATACATAACTAAGAATGATGTCTGGTTATATGTTTGCGTGACAAAAACAAAGAAAAAAAAAAAAAAAAACCTTCATGACCCTAAATATTCATTGTGGAAACAATAAAATCAACCTATTTCTTTTTTCTTTTTATTTCTTTATTTGTCAGATAAAAACACTAAATTAGCTACACTGGCGAACACAAATACAACAGACACATAACACCATGTTCAGGTTGACTAATAATGTGTCATAATGCAAAACATTTTAACAAACAGTAATTTTTATTCTTACGATAATGATTTTATGTTAAATCTAAACATTTTTTTTAAATTCTTTTAAAGGGTCTTCCAGTAGATGACAGCAATCTTCATTGTCACATTGTCCTTGTTATCTCTGTGAATTAAAATCTATTATAATTCTTTCCCCACCAACATTTTTTTAAGTTACTATTTACT
Organism: Cyprinus carpio; assembly: GCF_018340385.1. Lineage (NCBI taxonomy): Eukaryota > Metazoa > Chordata > Actinopteri > Cypriniformes > Cyprinidae > Cyprinus > Cyprinus carpio. Next base: position 5,015,547 of record NC_056580.1, read on the forward strand.
GCCAGTGTTTTTGAAGATTTTCACTAAACATTCATTGCCCCCAGAATATTTAGTAGTATCAATATCTGCACGAAAATATAAATCAAAATAAAGATAAGAGCCTCTACTTTTTGAGGGAAATAAAATTCTTACTTTATGCATTCCTTTTTTATCAGCAATCGAATGTGGGTATGTTTCAAAAAATAGAAGAAAATCATGTTTTTATCAAAAGTCCTGTTTGGATGGTAACTGTTTCTGATGGGGACGTAAGTTATTTTCACCAATATACAAGGGGTAGTCTGTGATTTTATTGCCATCTGAATCCAGAATCTTGGTGTTTATCTCTCACCACCCCCGGCCGCAAATCCCCCCAGCCCGCATTTTTACGTACTGTTTTCTGACAAACACCAAGGTCATGTGGTCATTCATTGCCGTACGATTCCACAACTCTGAGTTTACAAGAAGAAAAACTATTTAAAAATTCTAAATTCAAATCCTTTTTGACCATTGCCAAAGACTGGTAACTGTTGTACTTCACTGTAATTTTGCATGCATATTTATTTCTAAAATGCTGGAAAATATATACAAGAACAATATTTCATAACTGTTCCACAACAGCAAGTGGGAGCAGAAAACAGAATAAAAGCATATAAACAAAAGTCTTAGGCCATTAGTATTTTCACTAATAAAAAAACAACCCAAACACCCAACTGGTTTTAAGCCTGTTATTTCTATCTTTTGCTGTAAGTGTGTCAGTAGAAAATTACATTCCTTTTGCCATTAATTGTAATAATCCAGTGAGATTGGATGTTTGCACAAGTAGTTCTGACAGCAGCCAGTGCTGCACACAGAGATCTGATCTTATCATCATCAGTCTGTCTGGAATGAAATTAAAAAACAAAATAAAACAAAAACAGATTCAACCCAGAGGAACTGTGGCAACATCTCCGAGACACTTAAAGAAACCGACCTCCAAAGCTAAAAAAAAAACTACAAACAAACCTAACAAAAAAAAAATCTTAACTAACACCTAGGAGAGTCACTATCCGTTTGTCAAGTGCTGAAATATCACCTAATAGAATGGCTCGTAATTAGGCTACACGCTTGTTTATTGAAATGTTAACATAATGCCGCGTTCCAGACAACTAGGATTTTACATTATATTATATTATGATGGATAATATTATACTTTACATAATTATATAATATTATATATTATATATATATAGATATATATATATATATTATATATATATAATATATATAATATAGCATGCACGTTCTGCCTTTCTAATTATTTAATTTATAAATTAATAAAAACAAAAAGAGTAATAAAGTGTACAATAAAGTCCAATCAAATCCTTATGTTATAATCACATTGCACTTGAATAAAGTTAAAGGTGTAATCTGCTGATTGTCCTGCAGGTGACCGCATAAATCTGTCTTCTTACGATGCACTTATGGCTTACGATTACTCCAGAGCACTCGTAGACCTACGATGATTTTCAAGTGCTACTTAAGTTACGATGCTTTTGGGAAACAGATCGTAATATTAAGATCAGTCATACGATCATTTTTACAAACTTCTTAGGCTTACGAAGCTTTTGGGAAAGTCATTCAATAGCGTTTTCTTTTTCTTTTTTTTTTTGGTTTTGCATTGAAATAATTCTGTTTTATTTCTCTCCTAGTAGCCTATAGGGAATGTGAAGGTGACGTCATGGCCGTGTTGCATTATGGGTCCCTCCGCCATATTTGCAGGATCACGCCCTATCACGCTGTATTTGGAATTCCATGTGTTGGAGGCTGTGTTTGGATTTTTTGTCGATAATTTAATAAATGTCGATATGGTTGATCAGTACTGCTTGATCAAGAACTGCAAAAAAAAAAAAATTAGGTCACACAGTCGTTCAGGGAGGAAACTGAACAACGGAATACGTTTTTTCGGCTTTCCTTCCTGGAAAAAACAACAAGGGAAGCAGGTGGAGGAGATGACGACACCGAGACGACGGATTGCATGGGTTTTTGCCGCAATCAGGAGGAAAAAATTTTACTTTTTTCAAACATCCCTGCATCAGCGAGAGTGTGTTCGCTGCACTGTCAAAACTAACTTGTAAATGTAAATTATGTATTTCAAATGTAAAAATAAGGTGATGTAAATTATTGATTGCAAATTATGGTATTCATTAATTTCTAATCAACATAACCACGAGTTACAAACAAAATAAAACTGGGTTTTTAGACCATTTGAACGATTTTTTAGACCATTTGGACGATTATGAGTATGGTGACCCATACTCAGAAATCCAAAAACCAATTTAACACATGAAAACAAACACAGTCATTGAACACACAAAATCATGACAGATTTTTGTTGTTGCACACCACACACACACACACCCAACACACACACACCTGGAGCAGTGGGGTTCGGTGCCTCGCTCAAGGACACCTCAGTCGTGGTATTGCCGGCCCGAGACTCAAACCCACAACCTTAGAGTTAGGAGTTAAACTCTCTAACCACTAGGCCACGACTTCCGTGTGGACTGCTTTAGAGGAATAGTTTACCCAAAAATAAAAATTGTGTTGCTGTTCTTAACCTGTATGAATTTCCCTCTGCTGTTTGCTGAACACAAAAGAATATATATTTGGAACCATACTGGTGACAAAAAATAAATAAATAAATACACTATTGGAGTCAATGGGGACCAGAAACAGTCTGGTTACAAACATTCTTCAGAATATCTTCTGTTATGTTGAGGAGAACAACTTGAGGGTGAGTAATTGATGATAGTATTTTCATTTTTGGGTGAAGATCTCATTATATAATGCCAGGAGGATACTCGCAAAGACTGGCATTTTGACACATAACTATGTGTATTTAAACGTTTGAGCACAAGGTGTGAAAAAAACTCAATTTTAGTCAGGCGCTGTATGAGCAGGTGCTGAAACCGTCTTAACGTGCGCATTTACCAACAATAATTACGCCCCGCTGCTTAATGTCCATGAATAGTTTAAAATCGTTTGTTTTTAAACCACAATGCTTAAAACACATTTAACTGATAAGCTTACATCATGAAGCGCAAAACGGTTGACATTTTTCTACCGGGTTATTTCCCAACCCTTAAGTGAATATATAGAGTTTGTTTCAAACACAAAAAAGCCAAATACATCCAAGTTAATAATTAAACTAACCTAAAATCTGTGTGGACGATGGGGCTGTGTTTTTATCTGCTCCATGTGCCCGGTCCACTTACTTCCATACACACAACTTCTACTTCATCAGCTTTAGTAAAATAATCAGGTTATTTTACTAAAGCTGACGGAGTACAAAAAAGAAAAAACAGCAGATAAAACAGTCAGTAAAATCAGGTTTACAGTTTTCTTTTTCTTTCTTTCTGTTTTTTTTTAGACCCTCTCTCACATTTGTTTTAGAATAGCTGACATTTTTACTTATCAAAAATTGTTCTTTGTGTGACCATTTCCAGATTATGCCAGAACGAAGTGAAGTGTAGAGGTGAATGTGGACATCAGGTGCCACGATCACCTGATAGATTTGCGTACAGTTCCGTTCAAATTCAAATACAGAATAAAATGCATTTGATTGGTAAACCAAATTTCAAACATGATGTTTCAACAATCTCTAAAGGTAATACAAGGAATTTACGGCAAAACTCCACTAAATAATAGCGCTAATAAGTGGGGGAGTAGTTGGGCGTTTTCACGATTGGCGCAAAGTACAGAAACAGTCCAATCTCCTCCAATCAGCCACATCAGGGGGCCCCTTCCTTACTCGGGGCCTGGGGCTTCAGCCAACCTAGCCCCCTATTGTTAATCCCAGCCCTGACCATGACAGACAGCGAATATCTGTGCTATTTTACGCATTTGAGACATTGTGCTTTCCTCAGTGCATAACTGACACAACACAGGTATATTTTTCATCTGTAAATGTTTAGAAAGTCATGCAAATATACAAACCCGATTCCAAAAAAGTTGGGACACTGTATAAATTGTGAATAAAACAGAATGCAATGATGTGGAAGCTTCAAATTTCAATATTTTATTCAGAATACAACATAGAAATGACATATCAAATGTTTAAACTGAGAACATGGTATAATTATTAAGGGAAAAATAAGTTGATTTTAAATCGTATTTCATGGCATCAACACATCTCTCAAAAAAGTTGGGACAAAGCCCATGTTTTACCACTGTGTGGCATCCCCTCTTCTTTTTTATAACAGTCTGCAAACGTCTAGGCGCGACGCTCTGCGTCTGGGGACTGAGGAGACAAGTTTGGCTCAAATTTAGGAATAGGAATGTTGTCCCCATTCTTGTCTAATACAGGCTTCTAGTTGCTCAAACTGTCTTAGGTCTTTTTTTGTGTCACATCTTTCTCTTTATGATGCGCCAAATGTTTTTCTATGGGTGAAAGATCTGGACTGCAGGCTGGCCATTTCAGTACCCGGATCCTTCTTTCTACGCAGCCATGATGTTGTGATTGATGCAGTATGTGGTCTGGCATTGTCATGGTGGAAAATGCAAGGTCTTCCCTGAAAGAGACGACGTCTGGATGGGAGCATATGTTGTTTCTAAGAACTTGGATATACCTTTCAGCATTGATGGAGCCTTTCCAGATGTGTAAGCTGCCCATGCCACACACACTCATGCAACCCCATACCATCAGAGATGCAGGCTTCTGAACTGAGCGCTGATAACAATTTGGGTTGTCCTTGTCCTCTTTAGTCCGGATGACATGGCGTCCCAGTTTTCCAAAAGGAACTTAAAATTTTGTCTGACCACAGAACAGTTTTCCACTTTGCCACAGTCCATTTTAAATGAGCCTTGGTCCAGAGAAAACGACCTTCTGGATCATGTTTAGATATGGCTTCTTTTTTGACCTATAGAGTTTTAGCCGGCAACGGTGAATGGCACGGTGGATTGTGTTCACCGACAATGTTTTCTGGAAGTATTCCCTGAGCCCATGTTGTGATTTCCATTACAGTAGCATTCCTGTATGTGATGCAGTGCCGTCTAAGGGCCTGAAGATCACGGGCATCCAGTATGGTTTTCCTCGGCCTTGACCCTTACGCAACAGAGATTGTTCCAGATTCTCTGAATCTTTGGATGATATTATGCACTGTAGATGATGATAACTTCAAACTCTTTGCAATTTTTCTCTGAGAAACTCCTTTCTGATGTTATTGCTCCACTATTTTTTTTTCTTCGCTGCAGCATTGGGGGAATTGGTGATCCTCTGCCCATCTTGACTTCTGAGAGACACTGCCACACGGAGAGGCTCTTTTTATACCCAATCATGTTGCCAGTTGACCTAATAAGTTGCAAATTGGTCCTCCAGCTGTTCCTTATATGTACATATAACTTTTCCGGGCTCTTATTGCTACCTGTCCCAACTTTTTTGGAATGTGTAGCTCTCATGAAATCCAAAATGAGCCAATATTTGGCATGACATTTCAAAATGTCTCACTTTCAACATTTAATATGTTATCTATATTCTATTGTGAATAAAATATAAGTTTATGAGATTTGTAAATTATTCCATTCCTTTTTTACTCACAATTTGTAGTGTCCCAACATTTTTGGAATCGGGTTTGTATCCAGTTTGCAGTCAGGAGTGGACGAGGCTTACGCAAGTGAATGAGTGCTGCTGCATGCTAAACAGATGGAACTAAATAGAATAACAGCGCAATAATTCTGAATAAAATATGAATTCTGCTAACATTTTTATTTTTGTACATTAAATGGGACATGTAGAATTTTAATGCTAAATATAAGTGTATTTTTATGATAGACAGTCACTGTAAATCAAATGAAAGCTGGCTAAAACTAGCCTGAATACATCAAACTTCATACTTTCACTCAATTTCAGTTTGTTTCTGTACTCAGTCTGAGATAGCAAACCAGGTCCAGATTTTCTCCGGCTCCGCACCAGCCATCCAATCAATGCACAGAGGGCGGGATGAGAGCCGTGACGTAGACGCTAAGCACCGAATTTAAGATTTTAGTTTAGGTTAGGGAAATCGAAAATGACAGCGGACATGGAGACACAGGATGCTATTCACTCTGTTGTGGAGAATATTCCCGGAGTTGCCAACTGAAGCCCGAACAAGAAGAGTGTTTGTTTCACATTTTTGATTAGAGGTGATGTTGTGGCCCTACTCCTGACAGGTTTTGGGAAAAAAAAGTTAAATTTATCAACTGTTACCGATCGTCAGCGAGAAACTGGGGAGGCCAAAGTCCAGGAAAACGATAATTGTGATTGTGTCCCCCTTGGTTGCTCTCATGGAGGATCAGGTTAAGCAGGCAGCGAAACTCACACAATGATCGAGAAATCATGGAGGGGAATTTCAGCCTTATTTTTGGTAGCCCCGAATCCTGGATTCTCAATCCAAAATGGCGAGCTATGTTGGCATCAACCCTATACCAAGACAACCTCGTCGCCATTGACGTTGATGAGGCACACGTCGCATACAAATGGTGAGTTTGCATACACGGGTTTGATTATTAACTTCAGCAAGTTAATTTATTTCAGTTCGAGGCGGCTGGGCCAGTGCATAACACACATCATAACCAAACGTTATGTGATTGGCTTACGGGTACACCAATGATTTTAATCTTCAGACAAGTGCCCCCCCACGAGAAAATAAATGCTTATCAATTATGCCCTTCCAATTATGCCCTTCCAGACTATGTCTATGAAGCAAAGCGAGTTAATACGGCTAAGCTAATACAGCCCTACTGAAATAAATTAATGTGCATTCCTCTTATATAAAATATATAAAAGTCTGTTTTATTATTATTTATTTTCATTTTTAATTTAGTGATTTTAAAACTTTTAATTTCGGTGTTTTTAAATGCTTTAAAAAGTAATTTTATACTGTAAAATTTTAATGTTCTACTAATAACCATAAGCTGTCATAAAACCAAAGAGAAAGGCTGCATGGCTAGAAACTGCTGATCAACTGAATGCGCACGTAGCAGCATGTTAAAATGTTTTCATATATCTTAAAACAAAATCATTAAATCTTGGGCACAATACATTAAATACAGTTGGCTGTAGCCTATATTTTTAATTACTTGATTTATTTAAGTTGCATTTTCTGTATATTTTTATTTTTGGACTGATAACATCAGAGAGTCTGCGCCGCAATGCATTACTACTGGTTCAGTGTTAGAGGAGCTCAGCTTAGCCCGACAGTTAGCCTGCTCCAGATCAGGGGTCTCATTTATAAAACTCGTCCGTAGATTTCATCCTAAAAAGTTTGCGTACACACACAAAAGTGTTCAGAACCCAGAACCCTGTTGCAAAAATCCCCCTTTATAAAAATCCGCAGTCAGGGGAAGATAGTGCGTATGTGCTATCTCCACCCTTGTCTCCTCCCCGAAATAAATCATATATGGAGCTTTACAACGTCTAGTTTTATTAATGCATAACCCAACATCTGCATATCATTTCCACACACCATTCATCAATCCACACTTGACACCAGATGTTTTTAACACAGAGACATTAAGAAAAAGTATGAGGATGGGAAACTATAATGCCAGTGTGCAAAGGCTGTACCTTTTTTACTGCATACATTTTTTTATCGCAGTATCCTGTTAAATGTTTTCACTACATCAAATCCATGAAAAAATCTATAAACACAAATGGTTTTAAAGTGTTCTCAATATTTTTTAGAATAGAGTTGATCTCTTATTTTAATACACTGGCCAATAGTAGGAAATCAAATCTAAACGTTATGCCAGTTTTGCTGATGAACATCTTTTAGCTATTTTTAGTGGAAACAAGATAAGTCCATATTTATTGCAGTGTAAAACGACAATTGGCCCTGATTCGGCTCGTCCTGACAAAGTAAGTTTTAAAAAGAAAACGTGGAAATCTTACCGTTTTCTCCTAGTGTATTATCCTTCAAACATAGTGGTAATTTCTCACTTATGTTTTTGAGATGCCTTCACATGACCTCAACACCTACCGTGGCATCTGTGGTTGTACAGTACTAAATGCTATTATCCTCGGTCCTATATACCGGACATGGACTGTTTGACCACTGAAATCCAGCAGTGTCCATCATAATATCCGAAGTAAGTGTTGCAGCATTGATCATTCGCGTTCTCACTAAATATTTCTCATAACATGTGATCTGTAGTTTAGTTTAAAGATGAATTATACTCCTCACTGTCATTAAACAACATAATCACCGGAAATTTATTTATGCCTATTGTTAAATAAATTATGTAAATTCCCCATTGTCGTTATCGCCATTAATGCGAGTGGAGTATATGTAATGTAAATTGTATATCGACATCGAAACATAATTGTACTTTTCTCAACTCCAGGACAAATAGTGCATACTCATCGGGTCTAGAATGTCCGTATGGTGTCGTACATATTTACGGCAACGTTTATTTTTTATCTATCACCGATATGTCAATCGGGAAAATTGCATACGCATGTTTCTATGCCCATTTTGTGCATACGCAACATTTATAAATGAGACCCCCAGGTTAGTTTCTCAGCAGAAGTTACTAGAGTGACTGGATGTGAGCTATGGCTTAATTTTGCTCTTTATGAGAACCAAATCAAGGTTGAAAAATAAGTCAAGATAAACTGAACACTAAGCCTGGCGCTTATTTGGGTACATCGGGTTTTCTGGGAAAACGTGTTTGATGTAAAACCTTTTTCTGTTAGTAAACATTGGAAGCGTTTTTTCTGTGGCGGAGCTTAGGTGGAGGCAGAAAAATTCCCCTGAGACTGTTCCCTAATGCTAGCTATGATAGCTTGTTGGTTGACTGGAGAAAATAGTGATTTACTGCATCGGTAAAGGTCACTCGCGTCCGGGGAGTGATGTTATTGAAAAAAAGGTTAACTTTAACGGACGAAACAGATAGCGACCATACCG